>NW_027671854.1:0-35126 GCF_964165515.1 Mesoplodon bidens
GCCTGGAACGGAGCACACAGCAGCAAGCTCTTGGAGGTCTTAGTCACTCTAGTGCTTTATTTGAACGGTGCTGCCCGTCTCAGGACTCCTAGGCGCTTTGGGTGTGCACCCTTTTCCTTGCTAAAACCCCCTGCCCCTGTGAGCATGCTGTGCCACACCCAGGCCTCTAGGGCTTTCAGCGAGGGGACTACTGTGTCTGCCGAAGGAAGGACTACAACCAGCGCTTTTAAAGGGGACGGCTACGATTCCTCGGCACTCCAACAGCATGAGGAACGCGTTTCTAGCCGCTCCACAGTGCCCTGGAAGTTTTCGCCATTGACCTTCTCTCAGCGGCACTGAGGAAATAGCCCGCTTAGAACGAACGCCTTCTGGCACCTCGGTTGGAAAGTCGCTCTACTCACGGAGAGAGTCAGCTTGCAGTGCAGCGGCAACTAAAGCAGAGTTCTTCAGGCAACACATCGGTCGTTTGGAAGAGGCAGACGCTTACATGCCTAAAGGGAGCCTGCCTTGGTTGTGGCCGTTTGCTCCGCTCCGAACACCCTGCGTAAACACGCTGATCCAGGGAAGGGCCCTTTGTGTACCTTGTGTTGCTCGTGCCTTGGTGAAGCCCCAGGTGACGTTTGCCGCCTGCCGGGCTGGAAGTGCGGGCCTGAAGGCACAGTTTGAAAGTTCCCTCCATCGGTCCTTGAATGACATGGAGAGACACCCTCTCTGACGGGCCTCTCGTCACGGTAGGCACGGCTCTGGGAAGGAAATGAGTGCTCTCTCGTAAAACACGGTGCGTCCAGGGCCTGCTTGGGAGCTCAGGCCGCTCTGCTCTAGACCTACCCGGAGACCGAACGTCAGCCCCTGCCTCGAGGAAAGTCGCTCTATTGCCCAGCTGAAGCGGAGGCATGCAGCACTTTCCAAGAGGCCTTGGTTGCGCTTCTGCTTTCTCTTCTTGCTAGTGCGCCGTTCTAGAGCCCAGGACACCCAGGGCCCTGGCGTTTGCACCCGAGGCCCTGCCAGACCACTGAATACCGGCAGGCTCCCCTGGCCTGCTCAGCGGCATCCGGGCCCGGCAGCCCTTCCCAGTCACTCCGTGTATGCCGAGTGTAGGGCCACGCACTGCACCCCTCCTTGGCGAGAGCTAGATTTCCTCGGCACGGCAACAGCTCCAGGGAAACTCTTCTCTCACGGGCCACTCGTCAAGGAACCCTGCCTCATTGCCCTTGTCTGAGCTGCACTTAGGGAAACCATCTGCTTCGCAGGCCTTCCAGGAACCCTTAGCCGAGGGCATCATACCTGCAGGAGAAAGTCGGCTTGCGTTTCCAATGCCACGGAAGTACAGTGCTTCCTCTTACCCTGCAGGCCTTTGGTAGAGGCTAAGGCCCGATAGAGCCTACCTAGAGGGTTCCTTGGATGAGGGAGTTGGCTACATGCAGGGCACCCTGTGAAGAAAGGAGGACTCAGGGCAGGAGCGAGTGCGTAGCTAGGGTCCTTGTGCCCTTAGAAGAAATCCCAAGGGAGTGGTCTACGTGTGCACTGGAAGTGGGGGGCCGGGGGGCAGAAACCTTGCATTCCCATTTTGAAAGCTCCATTCACGCTGCCTTGGCGCTCCCTCCCTGTATAACCCCGTTTCTGAGGGGCCTCTAGGCGCGGGAGGCAGGGCTCGGGGAAGAGAAGGAATCTTTCTCTCAATTCTCAAGGGGCCTCCGGCGCCGTGCTGGGAGCTCATCCTGTCAGGCTGTAGGAAGGACTACAGGGAACGTCCACGAGAGGGCATGCCTCGAGGAAGCCTTTGAGTCGCCCTGCCTGGAACGGAGCACACAGCAGCAAGCTCTTGGAGGTCTTAGTCACTCTAGTGCTTTATTTGAACGGTGCTGCCCGTCTCAGGACTCCTAGGCGCTTTGGGTGTGCACCCTTTTCCTTGCTAAAACCCCCTGCCCCTGTGAGCATGCTGTGCCACACCCAGGCCTCTAGGGCTTTCAGCGAGGGGACTACTGTGTCTGCCGAAGGAAGGACTACAACCAGCGCTTTTAAAGGGGACGGCTACGATTCCTCGGCACTCCAACAGCATGAGGAACGCGTTCTAGCCGCTCCACAGTGCCCTGGAAGTTTTCGCCTTGACCTTCTCTCAGCGGCACTGAGGAAATAGCCCGTTAGAACGAACGCCTTCTGGCACCTCGGTTGGAAAGTCGCTCTACTCACGGAGAGAGTCAGCTTGCAGTGCAGCGGGCAACTAAAGCAGAGTTCTTCAGGCAACCACATCGGTCGTTTGGAAGAGGCAGACGCTTACATGCCTAAAGGGAGCCTGCTTGGTTGTGGCCGTTTGCTCCGCTCCGAACACCCTGCGTAAACACGCTGATCCAGGGAAGGGCCCTTTTGTGTACCTTGTGTTGCTCGTGCCTTGGTGAAGCCCCAGGTGACGTTTGCCGCCTGCCGGGCTGGAAGTGCGGGCCTGAAGGCACAGTTTGAAGTTCCCTCCATCGGTCCTTGAATGACATGGAGAGACACCCTCTCTGACGGGCCTCTCGTCACGGTAGGCACGGCACTGGGAAGGAAATGAGTGCTCTCTCGTAAACACGGGTGCGTCCAGGGCCTGCTTGGGAGCTCAGGCCGCTCTGCTCTAGACCTACCCGGAGACCGAACGTCAGCCCCTGCCTCGAGGAAAGTCGCTCTATTGCCCAGCTGAAGCGGAGGCATGCAGCACTTTCCAAGAGGCCTTGGTTGCGCTTCTGCTTTCTCTTCTTGCTAGTGCGCCGTTCTAAGAGCCCAGGACACCCAGGGCCCTGGCGTTTGCACCCGAGGCCCTGCCAGACCACTGAATACCTGCAGGCTCCCCTGGCCTGCTCAGCGGCATCCGGGCCCGGCAGCCCTTCCCAGTCACTCCGTGTATGCCGAGTGTAGGGGCCACGCACTGCACACCTCCTTGGCGAGAGCTAGATTTCCTCGGCACGGCAACAGCTCCAGGGAAACTCTTCCTTCACGGGCCACTCTCAAGGAACCCTGCCTCATTGCCCTTGTCTGAGCTGCACTTAGGGAAACCATCTGCTTCGCAGGCCTTCCAGGAACCCTTAGCCGAGGGCATCATACCTGCAGGAGAAAGTCGGCTTGCGTTTCCAATGCCACGGAAGTACAGTGCTTCCTCTTACCCTGCAGGCCTTTGGTAGAGGCTAAGGCCCGATAGAGCCTACCTAGAGGGTTGCCTTGGATGAGGGAGTTGGCTACATGCAGGCACCCTGTGAAGAAAGGAGGACTCAGGGCAGGAGCGAGTGCGTAGCTAGGGTCCTTGTGCCCTTAGAAGAAATCCCAAGGGAGTGGTCTACGTGTGCACTGGAAGTGGGGGGCCGGGGGGCAGAAAACCTTGCATTCCCATTTTGAAAGCTCCATTCACGCTGCCTTGGCGCTCCCTCCCTGTATAACCCCGTTTCTGAGGGGCCTCTAGGCGCGGGAGGCAGGGCTCGGGGAAGAGAAGGAATCTTTCTCTCAGTCTCAAGGGGCCTCCGGCGCCGTGCTGGGAGCTCATCCTGTCAGGCTGTAGGAAGGGACTACAGGGGAACGTCCACGAGAGGGCATGCCTCGAGGAAGCCTTTGAGTCGCCCTGCCTGGAACGGAGCACACAGCAGCAAGCTCTTGGAGGTCTTAGTCACTCTAGTGCTTTATTTGAACGGTGCTGCCCGTCTCAGGACTCCTAGGCGCTTTGGGTGTGCTCCCTTTTCCTTGCTAAAACCCCCTGCCCCTGTGAGCATGCTGTGCCACACCCAGGCTCTAGGGCTTTCAGCGAGGGGACTACTGTGTCTGCCGAAGGAAGGACTACAACCAGCGCTTTTAAAGGGGACGGCACGATTCCTCGGCACTCCAACAGCATCAGGAACGCGTTTCTAGCCGCTCCACAGTGCCTGGAAGTTTTCGCCATTGACCTTCTCTCAGCGGCACTGAGGAAATAGCCCGCTTAGAACGACGCCTTCTGGCACCTCGGTTGGAAAGTCGCTCTACTCACGGAGAGAGTCAGCTTGCAGTGCAGCGGCAACTAAAGCAGAGTTCTTCAGGCAACACATCGGTCGTTTGGAAGAGGCAGACGCTTACATGCCTAAAGGGAGCCTGCCTTGGTTGTGGCCGTTTGCTCCGCTCCGACACCCTGCGTAAACACGCTGATCCAGGGAAGGGCCCTTTGTGTACCTTGTGTTGCTCGTGCCTTGGTGAAGCCCCAGGTGACGTTTGCCGCCTGCCGGGCTGGAAGTGCGGGCCTGAAGGCACAGTTTGAAAGTTCCCTCCATCGGTCCTTGAATGACATGGAGAGACACCCCTCTCTGACGGGCCTCTCGTCACGGTAGGCACGGCTCTGGGAAGGAAATGAGTGCTCTCTCGTAAAACACGGTGCGTCCAGGGCCTGCTTGGAGCTCAGGCCGCTCTGCTCTAGACCTACCCGGAGACCGAACGTCAGCCCCTGCCTCGAGGAAAGTCCGCTCTATTGCCCAGCTGAAGCGGAGGCATGCAGCACTTTCCAAGAGGCCTTGGTTGCGCTTCTGCTTTCTCTTCTTGCTAGTGCGCCGTTCTAGAGCCCAGGACACCCAGGGCCCTGGCGTTTGCACCCGAGGCCCTGCCAGACCACTGAATACCGGCAGGCTCCCCTGGCCTGCTCAGCGGCATCCGGGCCCGGCAGCCCTTCCCAGTCACTCCGTGTATGCCGAGTGTAGGGCCACGCACTGCACACCTCCTTGGCGAGAGCTAGATTTCCTCGGCACGGCAACAGCTCCAGGGAAACTCTTCTCTCACGGGCCACTCGTCAAGGAACCCTGCCTCATTGCCCTTGTCTGAGCTGCACTTAGGGAAACCATCTGCTTCGCAGGCCTTCCAGGAACCCTTAGCCGAGGGCATCATACCTGCAGGAGAAAGTCGGCTTGCGTTTCCAATGCCACGGAAGTACAGTGCTTCCTCTTACCCTGCAGGCCTTTGGTAGAGGCTAAGGCCCGATAGAGCCTACCTAGAGGGTTCCTTGGATGAGGGAGTTGGCTACATGCAGGGCACCCTGTGAAGAAAGGAGGACTCAGGGCAGGAGCGAGTGCGTAGCTAGGGTCCTTGTGCCCTTAGAAGAAATCCCAAGGGAGTGGTCTACGTGTGCACTGGAAGTGGGGGGCCGGGGGCAGAAACCTTGCATTCCCATTTTGAAAGCTCCATTCACGCTGCCTTGGCGCTCCCTCCCTGTATAACCCCGTTTCTGAGGGGCCTCTAGGCGCGGGAGGCAGGGCTCGGGGAAGAGAAGGAATCTTTCTCTCAGTTCTCAAGGGGCCTCCGGCGCCGTGCTGGGAGCTCATCCTGTCAGGCTGTAGGAAGGACTACAGGGAACGTCCACGAGAGGGCATGCCTCGAGGAAGCCTTTGAGTCGCCCTGCCTGGAACGGAGCACACAGCAGCAAGCTCTTGGAGGTCTTAGTCACTCTAGTGCTTTATTTGAACGGTGCTGCCCGTCTCAGGACTCCTAGGCGCTTTGGGTGTGCACCCTTTTCCTTGCTAAAACCCCCTGCCCCTGTGAGCATGCTGTGCCACACCCAGGCCTCTAGGGCTTTCAGCGAGGGGACTACTGTGTCTGCCGAAGGAAGGACTACAACCAGCGCTTTTAAAGGGGACGGCTACGATTCCTCGGCACTCCAACAGCATCAGGAACGCGTTTCTAGCCGCTCCACAGTGCCCTGGAAGTTTTCGCCATTGACCTTCTCTCAGCGGCACTGAGGAAATAGCCCGCTTAGAACGAACGCCTTCTGGCACCTCGGTTGGAAAGTCGCTCTACTCACGGAGAGAGTCAGCTTGCAGTGCAGCGGCAACTAAAGCAGAGTTCTTCAGGCAACACATCGGTCGTTTGGAAGAGGCAGACGCTTACATGCCTAAAGGGAGCCTGCCTTGGTTGTGGCCGTTTGCTCCGCTCCGAACACCCTGCGTAAACACGCTGATCCAGGGAAGGGCCCTTTGTGTACCTTGTGTTGCTCGTGCCTTGGTGAAGCCCCAGGTGACGTTTGCCGCCTGCCGGGCTGGAAGTGCGGGCCTGAAGGCACAGTTTGAAAGTTCCCTCCATCGGTCCTTGAATGACATGGAGAGACACCCTCTCTGACGGGCCTCTCGTCACGGTAGGCACGGCTCTGGGAAGGAAATGAGTGCTCTCTCGTAAAACACGGTGCGTCCAGGGCCTGCTTGGGAGCTCAGGCCGCTCTGCTCTAGACCTACCCGGAGACCGAACGTCAGCCCCTGCCTCGAGGAAAGTCGCTCTATTGCCCAGCTGAAGCGGAGGCATGCAGCACTTTCCAAGAGGCCTTGGTTGCGCTTCTGCTTTCTCTTCTTGCTAGTGCGCCGTTCTAGAGCCCAGGACACCCAGGGCCCTGGCGTTTGCACCCGAGGCCCTGCCAGACCACTGAATACCGGCAGGCTCCCCTGGCCTGCTCAGCGGCATCCGGGCCCGGCAGCCCTTCCCAGTCACTCCGTGTATGCCGAGTGTAGGGCCACGCACTGCACACCTCCTTGGCGAGAGCTAGATTTCCTCGGCACGGCAACAGCTCCAGGGAAACTCTTCTCTCACGGGCCACTCGTCAAGGAACCCTGCCTCATTGCCCTTGTCTGAGCTGCACTTAGGGAAACCATCTGCTTCGCAGGCCTTCCAGGAACCCTTAGCCGAGGGCATCATACCTGCAGGAGAAAGTCGGCTTGCGTTTCCAATGCCACGGAAGTACAGTGCTTCCTCTTACCCTGCAGGCCTTTGGTAGAGGCTAAGGCCCGATAGAGCCTACCTAGAGGGTTCCTTGGATGAGGGAGTTGGCTACATGCAGGGCACCCTGTGAAGAAAGGAGGACTCAGGGCAGGAGCGAGTGCGTAGCTAGGGTCCTTGTGCCCTTAGAAGAAATCCCAAGGGAGTGGTCTACGTGTGCACTGGAAGTGGGGGGCCGGGGGGCAGAAACCTTGCATTCCCATTTTGAAAGCTCCATTCACGCTGCCTTGGCGCTCCCTCCCTGTATAACCCCGTTTCTGAGGGGCCTCTAGGCGCGGGAGGCAGGGCTCGGGGAAGAGAAGGAATCTTTCTCTCAGTTCTCAAGGGGCCTCCGGCGCCGTGCTGGGAGCTCATCCTGTCAGGCTGTAGGAAGGACTACAGGGAACGTCCACGAGAGGGCATGCCTCGAGGAAGCCTTTGAGTCGCCCTGCCTGGAACGGAGCACACAGCAGCAAGCTCTTGGAGGTCTTAGTCACTCTAGTGCTTTATTTGAACGGTGCTGCCCGTCTCAGGACTCCTAGGCGCTTTGGGTGTGCACCCTTTTCCTTGCTAAAACCCCCTGCCCCTGTGAGCATGCTGTGCCACACCCAGGCCTCTAGGGCTTTCAGCGAGGGGACTACTGTGTCTGCCGAAGGAAGGACTACAACCAGCGCTTTTAAAGGGGACGGCTACGATTCCTCGGCACTCCAACAGCATCAGGAACGCGTTTCTAGCCGCTCCACAGTGCCCTGGAAGTTTTCGCCATTGACCTTCTCTCAGCGGCACTGAGGAAATAGCCCGCTTAGAACGAACGCCTTCTGGCACCTCGGTTGGAAAGTCGCTCTACTCACGGAGAGAGTCAGCTTGCAGTGCAGCGGCAACTAAAGCAGAGTTCTTCAGGCAACACATCGGTCGTTTGGAAGAGGCAGACGCTTACATGCCTAAAGGGAGCCTGCCTTGGTTGTGGCCGTTTGCTCCGCTCCGAACACCCTGCGTAAACACGCTGATCCAGGGAAGGGCCCTTTGTGTACCTTGTGTTGCTCGTGCCTTGGTGAAGCCCCAGGTGACGTTTGCCGCCTGCCGGGCTGGAAGTGCGGGCCTGAAGGCACAGTTTGAAAGTTCCCTCCATCGGTCCTTGAATGACATGGAGAGACACCCTCTCTGACGGGCCTCTCGTCACGGTAGGCACGGCTCTGGGAAGGAAATGAGTGCTCTCTCGTAAAACACGGTGCGTCCAGGGCCTGCTTGGGAGCTCAGGCCGCTCTGCTCTAGACCTACCCGGAGACCGAACGTCAGCCCCTGCCTCGAGGAAAGTCGCTCTATTGCCCAGCTGAAGCGGAGGCATGCAGCACTTTCCAAGAGGCCTTGGTTGCGCTTCTGCTTTCTCTTCTTGCTAGTGCGCCGTTCTAGAGCCCAGGACACCCAGGGCCCTGGCGTTTGCACCCGAGGCCCTGCCAGACCACTGAATACCGGCAGGCTCCCCTGGCCTGCTCAGCGGCATCCGGGCCCGGCAGCCCTTCCCAGTCACTCCGTGTATGCCGAGTGTAGGGCCACGCACTGCACACCTCCTTGGCGAGAGCTAGATTTCCTCGGCACGGCAACAGCTCCAGGGAAACTCTTCTCTCACGGGCCACTCGTCAAGGAACCCTGCCTCATTGCCCTTGTCTGAGCTGCACTTAGGGAAACCATCTGCTTCGCAGGCCTTCCAGGAACCCTTAGCCGAGGGCATCATACCTGCAGGAGAAAGTCGGCTTGCGTTTCCAATGCCACGGAAGTACAGTGCTTCCTCTTACCCTGCAGGCCTTTGGTAGAGGCTAAGGCCCGATAGAGCCTACCTAGAGGGTTCCTTGGATGAGGGAGTTGGCTACATGCAGGGCACCCTGTGAAGAAAGGAGGACTCAGGGCAGGAGCGAGTGCGTAGCTAGGGTCCTTGTGCCCTTAGAAGAAATCCCAAGGGAGTGGTCTACGTGTGCACTGGAAGTGGGGGGCCGGGGGGCAGAAACCTTGCATTCCCATTTTGAAAGCTCCATTCACGCTGCCTTGGCGCTCCCTCCCTGTATAACCCCGTTTCTGAGGGGCCTCTAGGCGCGGGAGGCAGGGCTCGGGGAAGAGAAGGAATCTTTCTCTCAGTTCTCAAGGGGCCTCCGGCGCCGTGCTGGGAGCTCATCCTGTCAGGCTGTAGGAAGGACTACAGGGAACGTCCACGAGAGGGCATGCCTCGAGGAAGCCTTTGAGTCGCCCTGCCTGGAACGGAGCACACAGCAGCAAGCTCTTGGAGGTCTTAGTCACTCTAGTGCTTTATTTGAACGGTGCTGCCCGTCTCAGGACTCCTAGGCGCTTTGGGTGTGCACCCTTTTCCTTGCTAAAACCCCCTGCCCCTGTGAGCATGCTGTGCCACACCCAGGCCTCTAGGGCTTTCAGCGAGGGGACTACTGTGTCTGCCGAAGGAAGGACTACAACCAGCGCTTTTAAAGGGGACGGCTACGATTCCTCGGCACTCCAACAGCATCAGGAACGCGTTTCTAGCCGCTCCACAGTGCCCTGGAAGTTTTCGCCATTGACCTTCTCTCAGCGGCACTGAGGAAATAGCCCGCTTAGAACGAACGCCTTCTGGCACCTCGGTTGGAAAGTCGCTCTACTCACGGAGAGAGTCAGCTTGCAGTGCAGCGGCAACTAAAGCAGAGTTCTTCAGGCAACACATCGGTCGTTTGGAAGAGGCAGACGCTTACATGCCTAAAGGGAGCCTGCCTTGGTTGTGGCCGTTTGCTCCGCTCCGAACACCCTGCGTAAACACGCTGATCCAGGGAAGGGCCCTTTGTGTACCTTGTGTTGCTCGTGCCTTGGTGAAGCCCCAGGTGACGTTTGCCGCCTGCCGGGCTGGAAGTGCGGGCCTGAAGGCACAGTTTGAAAGTTCCCTCCATCGGTCCTTGAATGACATGGAGAGACACCCTCTCTGACGGGCCTCTCGTCACGGTAGGCACGGCTCTGGGAAGGAAATGAGTGCTCTCTCGTAAAACACGGTGCGTCCAGGGCCTGCTTGGGAGCTCAGGCCGCTCTGCTCTAGACCTACCCGGAGACCGAACGTCAGCCCCTGCCTCGAGGAAAGTCGCTCTATTGCCCAGCTGAAGCGGAGGCATGCAGCACTTTCCAAGAGGCCTTGGTTGCGCTTCTGCTTTCTCTTCTTGCTAGTGCGCCGTTCTAGAGCCCAGGACACCCAGGGCCCTGGCGTTTGCACCCGAGGCCCTGCCAGACCACTGAATACCGGCAGGCTCCCCTGGCCTGCTCAGCGGCATCCGGGCCCGGCAGCCCTTCCCAGTCACTCCGTGTATGCCGAGTGTAGGGCCACGCACTGCACACCTCCTTGGCGAGAGCTAGATTTCCTCGGCACGGCAACAGCTCCAGGGAAACTCTTCTCTCACGGGCCACTCGTCAAGGAACCCTGCCTCATTGCCCTTGTCTGAGCTGCACTTAGGGAAACCATCTGCTTCGCAGGCCTTCCAGGAACCCTTAGCCGAGGGCATCATACCTGCAGGAGAAAGTCGGCTTGCGTTTCCAATGCCACGGAAGTACAGTGCTTCCTCTTACCCTGCAGGCCTTTGGTAGAGGCTAAGGCCCGATAGAGCCTACCTAGAGGGTTCCTTGGATGAGGGAGTTGGCTACATGCAGGGCACCCTGTGAAGAAAGGAGGACTCAGGGCAGGAGCGAGTGCGTAGCTAGGGTCCTTGTGCCCTTAGAAGAAATCCCAAGGGAGTGGTCTACGTGTGCACTGGAAGTGGGGGGCCGGGGGGCAGAAACCTTGCATTCCCATTTTGAAAGCTCCATTCACGCTGCCTTGGCGCTCCCTCCCTGTATAACCCCGTTTCTGAGGGGCCTCTAGGCGCGGGAGGCAGGGCTCGGGGAAGAGAAGGAATCTTTCTCTCAGTTCTCAAGGGGCCTCCGGCGCCGTGCTGGGAGCTCATCCTGTCAGGCTGTAGGAAGGACTACAGGGAACGTCCACGAGAGGGCATGCCTCGAGGAAGCCTTTGAGTCGCCCTGCCTGGAACGGAGCACACAGCAGCAAGCTCTTGGAGGTCTTAGTCACTCTAGTGCTTTATTTGAACGGTGCTGCCCGTCTCAGGACTCCTAGGCGCTTTGGGTGTGCACCCTTTTCCTTGCTAAAACCCCCTGCCCCTGTGAGCATGCTGTGCCACACCCAGGCCTCTAGGGCTTTCAGCGAGGGGACTACTGTGTCTGCCGAAGGAAGGACTACAACCAGCGCTTTTAAAGGGGACGGCTACGATTCCTCGGCACTCCAACAGCATCAGGAACGCGTTTCTAGCCGCTCCACAGTGCCCTGGAAGTTTTCGCCATTGACCTTCTCTCAGCGGCACTGAGGAAATAGCCCGCTTAGAACGAACGCCTTCTGGCACCTCGGTTGGAAAGTCGCTCTACTCACGGAGAGAGTCAGCTTGCAGTGCAGCGGCAACTAAAGCAGAGTTCTTCAGGCAACACATCGGTCGTTTGGAAGAGGCAGACGCTTACATGCCTAAAGGGAGCCTGCCTTGGTTGTGGCCGTTTGCTCCGCTCCGAACACCCTGCGTAAACACGCTGATCCAGGGAAGGGCCCTTTGTGTACCTTGTGTTGCTCGTGCCTTGGTGAAGCCCCAGGTGACGTTTGCCGCCTGCCGGGCTGGAAGTGCGGGCCTGAAGGCACAGTTTGAAAGTTCCCTCCATCGGTCCTTGAATGACATGGAGAGACACCCTCTCTGACGGGCCTCTCGTCACGGTAGGCACGGCTCTGGGAAGGAAATGAGTGCTCTCTCGTAAAACACGGTGCGTCCAGGGCCTGCTTGGGAGCTCAGGCCGCTCTGCTCTAGACCTACCCGGAGACCGAACGTCAGCCCCTGCCTCGAGGAAAGTCGCTCTATTGCCCAGCTGAAGCGGAGGCATGCAGCACTTTCCAAGAGGCCTTGGTTGCGCTTCTGCTTTCTCTTCTTGCTAGTGCGCCGTTCTAGAGCCCAGGACACCCAGGGCCCTGGCGTTTGCACCCGAGGCCCTGCCAGACCACTGAATACCGGCAGGCTCCCCTGGCCTGCTCAGCGGCATCCGGGCCCGGCAGCCCTTCCCAGTCACTCCGTGTATGCCGAGTGTAGGGCCACGCACTGCACACCTCCTTGGCGAGAGCTAGATTTCCTCGGCACGGCAACAGCTCCAGGGAAACTCTTCTCTCACGGGCCACTCGTCAAGGAACCCTGCCTCATTGCCCTTGTCTGAGCTGCACTTAGGGAAACCATCTGCTTCGCAGGCCTTCCAGGAACCCTTAGCCGAGGGCATCATACCTGCAGGAGAAAGTCGGCTTGCGTTTCCAATGCCACGGAAGTACAGTGCTTCCTCTTACCCTGCAGGCCTTTGGTAGAGGCTAAGGCCCGATAGAGCCTACCTAGAGGGTTCCTTGGATGAGGGAGTTGGCTACATGCAGGGCACCCTGTGAAGAAAGGAGGACTCAGGGCAGGAGCGAGTGCGTAGCTAGGGTCCTTGTGCCCTTAGAAGAAATCCCAAGGGAGTGGTCTACGTGTGCACTGGAAGTGGGGGGCCGGGGGGCAGAAACCTTGCATTCCCATTTTGAAAGCTCCATTCACGCTGCCTTGGCGCTCCCTCCCTGTATAACCCCGTTTCTGAGGGGCCTCTAGGCGCGGGAGGCAGGGCTCGGGGAAGAGAAGGAATCTTTCTCTCAGTTCTCAAGGGGCCTCCGGCGCCGTGCTGGGAGCTCATCCTGTCAGGCTGTAGGAAGGACTACAGGGAACGTCCACGAGAGGGCATGCCTCGAGGAAGCCTTTGAGTCGCCCTGCCTGGAACGGAGCACACAGCAGCAAGCTCTTGGAGGTCTTAGTCACTCTAGTGCTTTATTTGAACGGTGCTGCCCGTCTCAGGACTCCTAGGCGCTTTGGGTGTGCACCCTTTTCCTTGCTAAAACCCCCTGCCCCTGTGAGCATGCTGTGCCACACCCAGGCCTCTAGGGCTTTCAGCGAGGGGACTACTGTGTCTGCCGAAGGAAGGACTACAACCAGCGCTTTTAAAGGGGACGGCTACGATTCCTCGGCACTCCAACAGCATGAGGAACGCGTTTCTAGCCGCTCCACAGTGCCCTGGAAGTTTTCGCCATTGACCTTCTCTCAGCGGCACTGAGGAAATAGCCCGCTTAGAACGAACGCCTTCTGGCACCTCGGTTGGAAAGTCGCTCTACTCACGGAGAGAGTCAGCTTGCAGTGCAGCGGCAACTAAAGCAGAGTTCTTCAGGCAACACATCGGTCGTTTGGAAGAGGCAGACGCTTACATGCCTAAAGGGAGCCTGCCTTGGTTGTGGCCGTTTGCTCCGCTCCGAACACCCTGCGTAAACACGCTGATCCAGGGAAGGGCCCTTTGTGTACCTTGTGTTGCTCGTGCCTTGGTGAAGCCCCAGGTGACGTTTGCCGCCTGCCGGGCTGGAAGTGCGGGCCTGAAGGCACAGTTTGAAAGTTCCCTCCATCGGTCCTTGAATGACATGGAGAGACACCCTCTCTGACGGGCCTCTCGTCACGGTAGGCACGGCTCTGGGAAGGAAATGAGTGCTCTCTCGTAAAACACGGTGCGTCCAGGGCCTGCTTGGGAGCTCAGGCCGCTCTGCTCTAGACCTACCCGGAGACCGAACGTCAGCCCCTGCCTCGAGGAAAGTCGCTCTATTGCCCAGCTGAAGCGGAGGCATGCAGCACTTTCCAAGAGGCCTTGGTTGCGCTTCTGCTTTCTCTTCTTGCTAGTGCGCCGTTCTAGAGCCCAGGACACCCAGGGCCCTGGCGTTTGCACCCGAGGCCCTGCCAGACCACTGAATACCGGCAGGCTCCCCTGGCCTGCTCAGCGGCATCCGGGCCCGGCAGCCCTTCCCAGTCACTCCGTGTATGCCGAGTGTAGGGCCACGCACTGCACACCTCCTTGGCGAGAGCTAGATTTCCTCGGCACGGCAACAGCTCCAGGGAAACTCTTCTCTCACGGGCCACTCGTCAAGGAACCCTGCCTCATTGCCCTTGTCTGAGCTGCACTTAGGGAAACCATCTGCTTCGCAGGCCTTCCAGGAACCCTTAGCCGAGGGCATCATACCTGCAGGAGAAAGTCGGCTTGCGTTTCCAATGCCACGGAAGTACAGTGCTTCCTCTTACCCTGCAGGCCTTTGGTAGAGGCTAAGGCCCGATAGAGCCTACCTAGAGGGTTCCTTGGATGAGGGAGTTGGCTACATGCAGGGCACCCTGTGAAGAAAGGAGGACTCAGGGCAGGAGCGAGTGCGTAGCTAGGGTCCTTGTGCCCTTAGAAGAAATCCCAAGGGAGTGGTCTACGTGTGCACTGGAAGTGGGGGGCCGGGGGGCAGAAACCTTGCATTCCCATTTTGAAAGCTCCATTCACGCTGCCTTGGCGCTCCCTCCCTGTATAACCCCGTTTCTGAGGGGCCTCTAGGCGCGGGAGGCAGGGCTCGGGGAAGAGAAGGAATCTTTCTCTCAGTTCTCAAGGGGCCTCCGGCGCCGTGCTGGGAGCTCATCCTGTCAGGCTGTAGGAAGGACTACAGGGAACGTCCACGAGAGGGCATGCCTCGAGGAAGCCTTTGAGTCGCCCTGCCTGGAACGGAGCACACAGCAGCAAGCTCTTGGAGGTCTTAGTCACTCTAGTGCTTTATTTGAACGGTGCTGCCCGTCTCAGGACTCCTAGGCGCTTTGGGTGTGCACCCTTTTCCTTGCTAAAACCCCCTGCCCCTGTGAGCATGCTGTGCCACACCCAGGCCTCTAGGGCTTTCAGCGAGGGGACTACTGTGTCTGCCGAAGGAAGGACTACAACCAGCGCTTTTAAAGGGGACGGCTACGATTCCTCGGCACTCCAACAGCATCAGGAACGCGTTTCTAGCCGCTCCACAGTGCCCTGGAAGTTTTCGCCATTGACCTTCTCTCAGCGGCACTGAGGAAATAGCCCGCTTAGAACGAACGCCTTCTGGCACCTCGGTTGGAAAGTCGCTCTACTCACGGAGAGAGTCAGCTTGCAGTGCAGCGGCAACTAAAGCAGAGTTCTTCAGGCAACACATCGGTCGTTTGGAAGAGGCAGACGCTTACATGCCTAAAGGGAGCCTGCCTTGGTTGTGGCCGTTTGCTCCGCTCCGAACACCCTGCGTAAACACGCTGATCCAGGGAAGGGCCCTTTGTGTACCTTGTGTTGCTCGTGCCTTGGTGAAGCCCCAGGTGACGTTTGCCGCCTGCCGGGCTGGAAGTGCGGGCCTGAAGGCACAGTTTGAAAGTTCCCTCCATCGGTCCTTGAATGACATGGAGAGACACCCTCTCTGACGGGCCTCTCGTCACGGTAGGCACGGCTCTGGGAAGGAAATGAGTGCTCTCTCGTAAAACACGGTGCGTCCAGGGCCTGCTTGGGAGCTCAGGCCGCTCTGCTCTAGACCTACCCGGAGACCGAACGTCAGCCCCTGCCTCGAGGAAAGTCGCTCTATTGCCCAGCTGAAGCGGAGGCATGCAGCACTTTCCAAGAGGCCTTGGTTGCGCTTCTGCTTTCTCTTCTTGCTAGTGCGCCGTTCTAGAGCCCAGGACACCCAGGGCCCTGGCGTTTGCACCCGAGGCCCTGCCAGACCACTGAATACCGGCAGGCTCCCCTGGCCTGCTCAGCGGCATCCGGGCCCGGCAGCCCTTCCCAGTCACTCCGTGTATGCCGAGTGTAGGGCCACGCACTGCACACCTCCTTGGCGAGAGCTAGATTTCCTCGGCACGGCAACAGCTCCAGGGAAACTCTTCTCTCACGGGCCACTCGTCAAGGAACCCTGCCTCATTGCCCTTGTCTGAGCTGCACTTAGGGAAACCATCTGCTTCGCAGGCCTTCCAGGAACCCTTAGCCGAGGGCATCATACCTGCAGGAGAAAGTCGGCTTGCGTTTCCAATGCCACGGAAGTACAGTGCTTCCTCTTACCCTGCAGGCCTTTGGTAGAGGCTAAGGCCCGATAGAGCCTACCTAGAGGGTTCCTTGGATGAGGGAGTTGGCTACATGCAGGGCACCCTGTGAAGAAAGGAGGACTCAGGGCAGGAGCGAGTGCGTAGCTAGGGTCCTTGTGCCCTTAGAAGAAATCCCAAGGGAGTGGTCTACGTGTGCACTGGAAGTGGGGGGCCGGGGGGCAGAAACCTTGCATTCCCATTTTGAAAGCTCCATTCACGCTGCCTTGGCGCTCCCTCCCTGTATAACCCCGTTTCTGAGGGGCCTCTAGGCGCGGGAGGCAGGGCTCGGGGAAGAGAAGGAATCTTTCTCTCAGTTCTCAAGGGGCCTCCGGCGCCGTGCTGGGAGCTCATCCTGTCAGGCTGTAGGAAGGACTACAGGGAACGTCCACGAGAGGGCATGCCTCGAGGAAGCCTTTGAGTCGCCCTGCCTGGAACGGAGCACACAGCAGCAAGCTCTTGGAGGTCTTAGTCACTCTAGTGCTTTATTTGAACGGTGCTGCCCGTCTCAGGACTCCTAGGCGCTTTGGGTGTGCACCCTTTTCCTTGCTAAAACCCCCTGCCCCTGTGAGCATGCTGTGCCACACCCAGGCCTCTAGGGCTTTCAGCGAGGGGACTACTGTGTCTGCCGAAGGAAGGACTACAACCATCGCTTTTAAAGGGGACGGCTACGATTCCTCGGCACTCCAACAGCATCAGGAACGCGTTTCTAGCCGCTCCACAGTGCCCTGGAAGTTTTCGCCATTGACCTTCTCTCAGCGGCACTGAGGAAATAGCCCGCTTAGAACGAACGCCTTCTGGCACCTCGGTTGGAAAGTCGCTCTACTCACGGAGAGAGTCAGCTTGCAGTGCAGCGGCAACTAAAGCAGAGTTCTTCAGGCAACACATCGGTCGTTTGGAAGAGGCAGACGCTTACATGCCTAAAGGGAGCCTGCCTTGGTTGTGGCCGTTTGCTCCGCTCCGAACACCCTGCGTAAACACGCTGATCCAGGGAAGGGCCCTTTGTGTACCTTGTGTTGCTCGTGCCTTGGTGAAGCCCCAGGTGACGTTTGCCGCCTGCCGGGCTGGAAGTGCGGGCCTGAAGGCACAGTTTGAAAGTTCCCTCCATCGGTCCTTGAATGACATGGAGAGACACCCTCTCTGACGGGCCTCTCGTCACGGTAGGCACGGCTCTGGGAAGGAAATGAGTGCTCTCTCGTAAAACACGGTGCGTCCAGGGCCTGCTTGGGAGCTCAGGCCGCTCTGCTCTAGACCTACCCGGAGACCGAACGTCAGCCCCTGCCTCGAGGAAAGTCGCTCTATTGCCCAGCTGAAGCGGAGGCATGCAGCACTTTCCAAGAGGCCTTGGTTGCGCTTCTGCTTTCTCTTCTTGCTAGTGCGCCGTTCTAGAGCCCAGGACACCCAGGGCCCTGGCGTTTGCACCCGAGGCCCTGCCAGACCACTGAATACCGGCAGGCTCCCCTGGCCTGCTCAGCGGCATCCGGGCCCGGCAGCCCTTCCCAGTCACTCCGTGTATGCCGAGTGTAGGGCCACGCACTGCACACCTCCTTGGCGAGAGCTAGATTTCCTCGGCACGGCAACAGCTCCAGGGAAACTCTTCTCTCACGGGCCACTCGTCAAGGAACCCTGCCTCATTGCCCTTGTCTGAGCTGCACTTAGGGAAACCATCTGCTTCGCAGGCCTTCCAGGAACCCTTAGCCGAGGGCATCATACCTGCAGGAGAAAGTCGGCTTGCGTTTCCAATGCCACGGAAGTACAGTGCTTCCTCTTACCCTGCAGGCCTTTGGTAGAGGCTAAGGCCCGATAGAGCCTACCTAGAGGGTTCCTTGGATGAGGGAGTTGGCTACATGCAGGGCACCCTGTGAAGAAAGGAGGACTCAGGGCAGGAGCGAGGGCGTAGCTAGGGTCCTTGTGCCCTTAGAAGAAATCCCAAGGGAGTGGTCTACGTGTGCACTGGAAGTGGGGGGCCGGGGGGCAGAAACCTTGCATTCCCATTTTGAAAGCTCCATTCACGCTGCCTTGGCGCTCCCTCCCTGTATAACCCCGTTTCTGAGGGGCCTCTAGGCGCGGGAGGCAGGGCTCGGGGAAGAGAAGGAATCTTTCTCTCAGTTCTCAAGGGGCCTCCGGCGCCGTGCTGGGAGCTCATCCTGTCAGGCTGTAGGAAGGACTACAGGGAACGTCCACGAGAGGGCATGCCTCGAGGAAGCCTTTGAGTCGCCCTGCCTGGAACGGAGCACACAGCAGCAAGCTCTTGGAGGTCTTAGTCACTCTAGTGCTTTATTTGAACGGTGCTGCCCGTCTCAGGACTCCTAGGCGCTTTGGGTGTGCACCCTTTTCCTTGCTAAAACCCCCTGCCCCTGTGAGCATGCTGTGCCACACCCAGGCCTCTAGAGCTTTCAGCGAGGGGACTACTGTGTCTGCCGAAGGAAGGACTACAACCAGCGCTTTTAAAGGGGACGGCTACGATTCCTCGGCACTCCAACAGCATGAGGAACGCGTTTCTAGCCGCTCCACAGTGCCCTGGAAGTTTTCGCCATTGACCTTCTCTCAGCGGCACTGAGGAAATAGCCCGCTTAGAACGAACGCCTTCTGGCACCTCGGTTGGAAAGTCGCTCTACTCACGGAGAGAGTCAGCTTGCAGTGCAGCGGCAACTAAAGCAGAGTTCTTCAGGCAACACATCGGTCGTTTGGAAGAGGCAGACGCTTACATGCCTAAAGGGAGCCTGCCTTGGTTGTGGCCGTTTGCTCCGCTCCGAACACCCTGCGTAAACACGCTGATCCAGGGAAGGGCCCTTTGTGTACCTTGTGTTGCTCGTGCCTTGGTGAAGCCCCAGGTGACGTTTGCCGCCTGCCGGGCTGGAAGTGCGGGCCTGAAGGCACAGTTTGAAAGTTCCCTCCATCGGTCCTTGAATGACATGGAGAGACACCCTCTCTGACGGGCCTCTCGTCACGGTAGGCACGGCTCTGGGAAGGAAATGAGTGCTCTCTCGTAAAACACGGTGCGTCCAGGGCCTGCTTGGGAGCTCAGGCCGCTCTGCTCTAGACCTACCCGGAGACCGAACGTCAGCCCCTGCCTCGAGGAAAGTCGCTCTATTGCCCAGCTGAAGCGGAGGCATGCAGCACTTTCCAAGAGGCCTTGGTTGCGCTTCTGCTTTCTCTTCTTGCTAGTGCGCCGTTCTAGAGCCCAGGACACCCAGGGCCCTGGCGTTTGCACCCGAGGCCCTGCCAGACCACTGAATACCGGCAGGCTCCCCTGGCCTGCTCAGCGGCATCCGGGCCCGGCAGCCCTTCCCAGTCACTCCGTGTATGCCGAGTGTAGGGCCACGCACTGCACACCTCCTTGGCGAGAGCTAGATTTCCTCGGCACGGCAACAGCTCCAGGGAAACTCTTCTCTCACGGGCCACTCGTCAAGGAACCCTGCCTCATTGCCCTTGTCTGAGCTGCACTTAGGGAAACCATCTGCTTCGCAGGCCCTCCAGGAACCCTTAGCCGAGGGCATCATACCTGCAGGAGAAAGTCGGCTTGCGTTTCCAATGCCACGGAAGTACAGTGCTTCCTCTTACCCTGCAGGCCTTTGGTAGAGGCTAAGGCCCGATAGAGCCTACCTAGAGGGTTCCTTGGATGAGGGAGTTGGCTACATGCAGGGCACCCTGTGAAGAAAGGAGGACTCAGGGCAGGAGCGAGTGCGTAGCTAGGGTCCTTGTGCCCTTAGAAGAAATCCCAAGGGAGTGGTCTACGTGTGCACTGGAAGTGGGGGGCCGGGGGGCAGAAACCTTGCATTCCCATTTTGAAAGCTCCATTCACGCTGCCTTGGCGCTCCCTCCCTGTATAACCCCGTTTCTGAGGGGCCTCTAGGCGCGGGAGGCAGGGCTCGGGGAAGAGAAGGAATCTTTCTCTCAGTTCTCAAGGGGCCTCCGGCGCCGTGCTGGGAGCTCATCCTGTCAGGCTGTAGGAAGGACTACAGGGAACGTCCACGAGAGGGCATGCCTCGAGGAAGCCTTTGAGTCGCCCTGCCTGGAACGGAGCACACAGCAGCAAGCTCTTGGAGGTCTTAGTCACTCTAGTGCTTTATTTGAACGGTGCTGCCCGTCTCAGGACTCCTAGGCGCTTTGGGTGTGCACCCTTTTCCTTGCTAAAACCCCCTGCCCCTGTGAGCATGCTGTGCCACACCCAGGCCTCTAGGGCTTTCAGGGAGGGGACTACTGTGTCTGCCGAAGGAAGGACTACAACCAGCGCTTTTAAAGGGGACGGCTACGATTCCTCGGCACTCCAACAGCATGAGGAACGCGTTTCTAGCCGCTCCACAGTGCCCTGGAAGTTTTCGCCATTGACCTTCTCTCAGCGGCACTGAGGAAATAGCCCGCTTAGAACGAACGCCTTCTGGCACCTCGGTTGGAAAGTCGCTCTACTCACGGAGAGAGTCAGCTTGCAGTGCAGCGGCAACTAAAGCAGAGTTCTTCAGGCAACACATCGGTCGTTTGGAAGAGGCAGACGCTTACATGCCTAAAGGGAGCCTGCCTTGGTTGTGGCCGTTTGCTCCGCTCCGAACACCCTGCGTAAACACGCTGATCCAGGGAAGGGCCCTTTGTGTACCTTGTGTTGCTCGTGCCTTGGTGAAGCCCCAGGTGACGTTTGCCGCCTGCCGGGCTGGAAGTGCGGGCCTGAAGGCACAGTTTGAAAGTTCCCTCCATCGGTCCTTGAATGACATGGAGAGACACCCTCTCTGACGGGCCTCTCGTCACGGTAGGCACGGCTCTGGGAAGGAAATGAGTGCTCTCTCGTAAAACACGGTGCGTCCAGGGCCTGCTTGGGAGCTCAGGCCGCTCTGCTCTAGACCTACCCGGAGACCGAACGTCAGCCCCTGCCTCGAGGAAAGTCGCTCTATTGCCCAGCTGAAGCGGAGGCATGCAGCACTTTCCAAGAGGCCTTGGTTGCGCTTCTGCTTTCTCTTCTTGCTAGTGCGCCGTTCTAGAGCCCAGGACACCCAGGGCCCTGGCGTTTGCACCCGAGGCCCTGCCAGACCACTGAATACCGGCAGGCTCCCCTGGCCTGCTCAGCGGCATCCGGGCCCGGCAGCCCTTCCCAGTCACTCCGTGTATGCCGAGTGTAGGGCCACGCACTGCACACCTCCTTGGCGAGAGCTAGATTTCCTCGGCACGGCAACAGCTCCAGGGAAACTCTTCTCTCACGGGCCACTCGTCAAGGAACCCTGCCTCATTGCCCTTGTCTGAGCTGCACTTAGGGAAACCATCTGCTTCGCAGGCCCTCCAGGAACCCTTAGCCGAGGGCATCATACCTGCAGGAGAAAGTCGGCTTGCGTTTCCAATGCCACGGAAGTACAGTGCTTCCTCTTACCCTGCAGGCCTTTGGTAGAGGCTAAGGCCCGATAGAGCCTACCTAGAGGGTTCCTTGGATGAGGGAGTTGGCTACATGCAGGGCACCCTGTGAAGAAAGGAGGACTCAGGGCAGGAGCGAGTGCGTAGCTAGGGTCCTTGTGCCCTTAGAAGAAATCCCAAGGGAGTGGTCTACGTGTGCACTGGAAGTGGGGGGCCGGGGGGCAGAAACCTTGCATTCCCATTTTGAAAGCTCCATTCACGCTGCCTTGGCGCTCCCTCCCTGTATAACCCCGTTTCTGAGGGGCCTCTAGGCGCGGGAGGCAGGGCTCGGGGAAGAGAAGGAATCTTTCTCTCAGTTCTCAAGGGGCCTCCGGCGCCGTGCTGGGAGCTCATCCTGTCAGGCTGTAGGAAGGACTACAGGGAACGTCCACGAGAGGGCATGCCTCGAGGAAGCCTTTGAGTCGCCCTGCCTGGAACGGAGCACACAGCAGCAAGCTCTTGGAGGTCTTAGTCACTCTAGTGCTTTATTTGAACGGTGCTGCCCGTCTCAGGACTCCTAGGCGCTTTGGGTGTGCACCCTTTTCCTTGCTAAAACCCCCTGCCCCTGTGAGCATGCTGTGCCACACCCAGGCCTCTAGGGCTTTCAGGGAGGGGACTACTGTGTCTGCCGAAGGAAGGACTACAACCAGCGCTTTTAAAGGGGACGGCTACGATTCCTCGGCACTCCAACAGCATCAGGAGCGCGTTTCTAGCCGCTCCACAGTGCCCTGGAAGTTTTCGCCATTGACCTTCTCTCAGCGGCACTGAGGAAATAGCCCGCTTAGAACGAACGCCTTCTGGCACCTCGGTTGGAAAGTCGCTCTACTCACGGAGAGAGTCAGCTTGCAGTGCAGCGGCAACTAAAGCAGAGTTCTTCAGGCAACACATCGGTCGTTTGGAAGAGGCAGACGCTTACATGCCTAAAGGGAGCCTGCCTTGGTTGTGGCCGTTTGCTCCGCTCCGAACACCCTGCGTAAACACGCTGATCCAGGGAAGGGCCCTTTGTGTACCTTGTGTTGCTCGTGCCTTGGTGAAGCCCCAGGTGACGTTTGCCGCCTGCCGGGCTGGAAGTGCGGGCCTGAAGGCACAGTTTGAAAGTTCCCTCCATCGGTCCTTGAATGACATGGAGAGACACCCTCTCTGACGGGCCTCTCGTCACGGTAGGCACGGCTCTGGGAAGGAAATGAGTGCTCTCTCGTAAAACACGGTGCGTCCAGGGCCTGCTTGGGAGCTCAGGCCGCTCTGCTCTAGACCTACCCGGAGACCGAACGTCAGCCCCTGCCTCGAGGAAAGTCGCTCTATTGCCCAGCTGAAGCGGAGGCATGCAGCACTTTCCAAGAGGCCTTGGTTGCGCTTCTGCTTTCTCTTCTTGCTAGTGCGCCGTTCTAGAGCCCAGGACACCCAGGGCCCTGGCGTTTGCACCCGAGGCCCTGCCAGACCACTGAATACCGGCAGGCTCCCCTGGCCTGCTCAGCGGCATCCGGGCCCGGCAGCCCTTCCCAGTCACTCCGTGTATGCCGAGTGTAGGGCCACGCACTGCACACCTCCTTGGCGAGAGCTAGATTTCCTCGGCACGGCAACAGCTCCAGGGAAACTCTTCTCTCACGGGCCACTCGTCAAGGAACCCTGCCTCATTGCCCTTGTCTGAGCTGCACTTAGGGAAACCATCTGCTTCGCAGGCCTTCCAGGAACCCTTAGCCGAGGGCATCATACCTGCAGGAGAAAGTCGGCTTGCGTTTCCAATGCCACGGAAGTACAGTGCTTCCTCTTACCCTGCAGGCCTTTGGTAGAGGCTAAGGCCCGATAGAGCCTACCTAGAGGGTTCCTTGGATGAGGGAGTTGGCTACATGCAGGGCACCCTGTGAAGAAAGGAGGACTCAGGGCAGGAGCGAGTGCGTAGCTAGGGTCCTTGTGCCCTTAGAAGAAATCCCAAGGGAGTGGTCTACGTGTGCACTGGAAGTGGGGGGCCGGGGGGCAGAAACCTTGCATTCCCATTTTGAAAGCTCCATTCACGCTGCCTTGGCGCTCCCTCCCTGTATAACCCCGTTTCTGAGGGGCCTCTAGGCGCGGGAGGCAGGGCTCGGGGAAGAGAAGGAATCTTTCTCTCAGTTCTCAAGGGGCCTCCGGCGCCGTGCTGGGAGCTCATCCTGTCAGGCTGTAGGAAGGACTACAGGGAACGTCCACGAGAGGGCATGCCTCGAGGAAGCCTTTGAGTCGCCCTGCCTGGAACGGAGCACACAGCAGCAAGCTCTTGGAGGTCTTAGTCACTCTAGTGCTTTATTTGAACGGTGCTGCCCGTCTCAGGACTCCTAGGCGCTTTGGGTGTGCACCCTTTTCCTTGCTAAAACCCCCTGCCCCTGTGAGCATGCTGTGCCACACCCAGGCCTCTAGGGCTTTCAGCGAGGGGACTACTGTGTCTGCCGAAGGAAGGACTACAACCAGCGCTTTTAAAGGGGACGGCTACGATTCCTCGGCACTCCAACAGCATGAGGAACGCGTTTCTAGCCGCTCCACAGTGCCCTGGAAGTTTTCGCCATTGACCTTCTCTCAGCGGCACTGAGGAAATAGCCCGCTTAGAACGAACGCCTTCTGGCACCTCGGTTGGAAAGTCGCTCTACTCACGGAGAGAGTCAGCTTGCAGTGCAGCGGCAACTAAAGCAGAGTTCTTCAGGCAACACATCGGTCGTTTGGAAGAGGCAGACGCTTACATGCCTAAAGGGAGCCTGCCTTGGTTGTGGCCGTTTGCTCCGCTCCGAACACCCTGCGTAAACACGCTGATCCAGGGAAGGGCCCTTTGTGTACCTTGTGTTGCTCGTGCCTTGGTGAAGCCCCAGGTGACGTTTGCCGCCTGCCGGGCTGGAAGTGCGGGCCTGAAGGCACAGTTTGAAAGTTCCCTCCATCGGTCCTTGAATGACATGGAGAGACACCCTCTCTGACGGGCCTCTCGTCACGGTAGGCACGGCTCTGGGAAGGAAATGAGTGCTCTCTCGTAAAACACGGTGCGTCCAGGGCCTGCTTGGGAGCTCAGGCCGCTCTGCTCTAGACCTACCCGGAGACCGAACGTCAGCCCCTGCCTCGAGGAAAGTCGCTCTATTGCCCAGCTGAAGCGGAGGCATGCAGCACTTTCCAAGAGGCCTTGGTTGCGCTTCTGCTTTCTCTTCTTGCTAGTGCGCCGTTCTAGAGCCCAGGACACCCAGGGCCCTGGCGTTTGCACCCGAGGCCCTGCCAGACCACTGAATACCGGCAGGCTCCCCTGGCCTGCTCAGCGGCATCCGGGCCCGGCAGCCCTTCCCAGTCACTCCGTGTATGCCGAGTGTAGGGCCACGCACTGCACACCTCCTTGGCGAGAGCTAGATTTCCTCGGCACGGCAA
This sequence comes from Mesoplodon bidens, assembly GCF_964165515.1. Classification (NCBI taxonomy): domain Eukaryota; kingdom Metazoa; phylum Chordata; class Mammalia; order Artiodactyla; family Ziphiidae; genus Mesoplodon; species Mesoplodon bidens. The sequence continues at coordinate 24,444 of NW_027671854.1, forward strand.
CAGCTCCAGGGAAACTCTTCTCTCACGGGCCACTCGTCAAGGAACCCTGCCTCATTGCCCTTGTCTGAGCTGCACTTAGGGAAACCATCTGCTTCGCAGGCCTTCCAGGAACCCTTAGCCGAGGGCATCATACCTGCAGGAGAAAGTCGGCTTGCGTTTCCAATGCCACGGAAGTACAGTGCTTCCTCTTACCCTGCAGGCCTTTGGTAGAGGCTAAGGCCCGATAGAGCCTACCTAGAGGGTTCCTTGGATGAGGGAGTTGGCTACATGCAGGGCACCCTGTGAAGAAAGGAGGACTCAGGGCAGGAGCGAGTGCGTAGCTAGGGTCCTTGTGCCCTTAGAAGAAATCCCAAGGGAGTGGTCTACGTGTGCACTGGAAGTGGGGGGCCGGGGGGCAGAAACCTTGCATTCCCATTTTGAAAGCTCCATTCACGCTGCCTTGGCGCTCCCTCCCTGTATAACCCCGTTTCTGAGGGGCCTCTAGGCGCGGGAGGCAGGGCTCGGGGAAGAGAAGGAATCTTTCTCTCAGTTCTCAAGGGGCCTCCGGCGCCGTGCTGGGAGCTCATCCTGTCAGGCTGTAGGAAGGACTACAGGGAACGTCCACGAGAGGGCATGCCTCGAGGAAGCCTTTGAGTCGCCCTGCCTGGAACGGAGCACACAGCAGCAAGCTCTTGGAGGTCTTAGTCACTCTAGTGCTTTATTTGAACGGTGCTGCCCGTCTCAGGACTCCTAGGCGCTTTGGGTGTGCACCCTTTTCCTTGCTAAAACCCCCTGCCCCTGTGAGCATGCTGTGCCACACCCAGGCCTCTAGGGCTTTCAGCGAGGGGACTACTGTGTCTGCCGAAGGAAGGACTACAACCAGCGCTTTTAAAGGGGACGGCTACGATTCCTCGGCACTCCAACAGCATGAGGAACGCGTTTCTAGCCGCTCCACAGTGCCCTGGAAGTTTTCGCCATTGACCTTCTCTCAGCGGCACTGAGGAAATAGCCCGCTTAGAACGAACGCCTTCTGGCACCTCGGTTGGAAAGTCGCTCTACTCACGGAGAGAGTCAGCTTGCAGTGCAGCGGCAACTAAAGCAGAGTTCTTCAGGCAACACATCGGTCGTTTGGAAGAGGCAGACGCTTACATGCCTAAAGGGAGCCTGCCTTGGTTGTGGCCGTTTGCTCCGCTCCGAACACCCTGCGTAAACACGCTGATCCAGGGAAGGGCCCTTTGTGTACCTTGTGTTGCTCGTGCCTTGGTGAAGCCCCAGGTGACGTTTGCCGCCTGCCGGGCTGGAAGTGCGGGCCTGAAGGCACAGTTTGAAAGTTCCCTCCATCGGTCCTTGAATGACATGGAGAGACACCCTCTCTGACGGGCCTCTCGTCACGGTAGGCACGGCTCTGGGAAGGAAATGAGTGCTCTCTCGTAAAACACGGTGCGTCCAGGGCCTGCTTGGGAGCTCAGGCCGCTCTGCTCTAGACCTACCCGGAGACCGAACGTCAGCCCCTGCCTCGAGGAAAGTCGCTCTATTGCCCAGCTGAAGCGGAGGCATGCAGCACTTTCCAAGAGGCCTTGGTTGCGCTTCTGCTTTCTCTTCTTGCTAGTGCGCCGTTCTAGAGCCCAGGACACCCAGGGCCCTGGCGTTTGCACCCGAGGCCCTGCCAGACCACTGAATACCGGCAGGCTCCCCTGGCCTGCTCAGCGGCATCCGGGCCCGGCAGCCCTTCCCAGTCACTCCGTGTATGCCGAGTGTAGGGCCACGCACTGCACACCTCCTTGGCGAGAGCTAGATTTCCTCGGCACGGCAACAGCTCCAGGGAAACTCTTCTCTCACGGGCCACTCGTCAAGGAACCCTGCCTCATTGCCCTTGTCTGAGCTGCACTTAGGGAAACCATCTGCTTCGCAGGCCTTCCAGGAACCCTTAGCCGAGGGCATCATACCTGCAGGAGAAAGTCGGCTTGCGTTTCCAATGCCACGGAAGTACAGTGCTTCCTCTTACCCTGCAGGCCTTTGGTAGAGGCTAAGGCCCGATAGAGCCTACCTAGAGGGTTCCTTGGATGAGGGAGTTGGCTACATGCAGGGCACCCTGTGAAGAAAGGAGGACTCAGGGCAGGAGCGAGTGCGTAGCTAGGGTCCTTGTGCCCTTAGAAGAAATCCCAAGGGAGTGGTCTACGTGTGCACTGGAAGTGGGGGGCCGGGGGGCAGAAACCTTGCATTCCCATTTTGAAAGCTCCATTCACGCTGCCTTGGCGCTCCCTCCCTGTATAACCCCGTTTCTGAGGGGCCTCTAGGCGCGGGAGGCAGGGCTCGGGGAAGAGAAGGAATCTTTCTCTCAGTTCTCAAGGGGCCTCCGGCGCCGTGCTGGGAGCTCATCCTGTCAGGCTGTAGGAAGGACTACAGGGAACGTCCACGAGAGGGCATGCCTCGAGGAAGCCTTTGAGTCGCCCTGCCTGGAACGGAGCACACAGCAGCAAGCTCTTGGAGGTCTTAGTCACTCTAGTGCTTTATTTGAACGGTGCTGCCCGTCTCAGGACTCCTAGGCGCTTTGGGTGTGCACCCTTTTCCTTGCTAAAACCCCCTGCCCCTGTGAGCATGCTGTGCCACACCCAGGCCTCTAGGGCTTTCAGCGAGGGGACTACTGTGTCTGCCGAAGGAAGGACTACAACCAGCGCTTTTAAAGGGGACGGCTACGATTCCTCGGCACTCCAACAGCATGAGGAACGCGTTTCTAGCCGCTCCACAGTGCCCTGGAAGTTTTCGCCATTGACCTTCTCTCAGCGGCACTGAGGAAATAGCCCGCTTAGAACGAACGCCTTCTGGCACCTCGGTTGGAAAGTCGCTCTACTCACGGAGAGAGTCAGCTTGCAGTGCAGCGGCAACTAAAGCAGAGTTCTTCAGGCAACACATCGGTCGTTTGGAAGAGGCAGACGCTTACATGCCTAAAGGGAGCCTGCCTTGGTTGTGGCCGTTTGCTCCGCTCCGAACACCCTGCGTAAACACGCTGATCCAGGGAAGGGCCCTTTGTGTACCTTGTGTTGCTCGTGCCTTGGTGAAGCCCCAGGTGACGTTTGCCGCCTGCCGGGCTGGAAGTGCGGGCCTGAAGGCACAGTTTGAAAGTTCCCTCCATCGGTCCTTGAATGACATGGAGAGACACCCTCTCTGACGGGCCTCTCGTCACGGTAGGCACGGCTCTGGGAAGGAAATGAGTGCTCTCTCGTAAAACACGGTGCGTCCAGGGCCTGCTTGGGAGCTCAGGCCGCTCTGCTCTAGACCTACCCGGAGACCGAACGTCAGCCCCTGCCTCGAGGAAAGTCGCTCTATTGCCCAGCTGAAGCGGAGGCATGCAGCACTTTCCAAGAGGCCTTGGTTGCGCTTCTGCTTTCTCTTCTTGCTAGTGCGCCGTTCTAGAGCCCAGGACACCCAGGGCCCTGGCGTTTGCACCCGAGGCCCTGCCAGACCACTGAATACCGGCAGGCTCCCCTGGCCTGCTCAGCGGCATCCGGGCCCGGCAGCCCTTCCCAGTCACTCCGTGTATGCCGAGTGTAGGGCCACGCACTGCACACCTCCTTGGCGAGAGCTAGATTTCCTCGGCACGGCAACAGCTCCAGGGAAACTCTTCTCTCACGGGCCACTCGTCAAGGAACCCTGCCTCATTGCCCTTGTCTGAGCTGCACTTAGGGAAACCATCTGCTTCGCAGGCCCTCCAGGAACCCTTAGCCGAGGGCATCATACCTGCAGGAGAAAGTCGGCTTGCGTTTCCAATGCCACGGAAGTACAGTGCTTCCTCTTACCCTGCAGGCCTTTGGTAGAGGCTAAGGCCCGATAGAGCCTACCTAGAGGGTTCCTTGGATGAGGGAGTTGGCTACATGCAGGGCACCCTGTGAAGAAAGGAGGACTCAGGGCAGGAGCGAGTGCGTAGCTAGGGTCCTTGTGCCCTTAGAAGAAATCCCAAGGGAGTGGTCTACGTGTGCACTGGAAGTGGGGGCCGGGGGGCAGAAACCTTGCATTCCCATTTTGAAAGCTCCATTCACGCTGCCTTGGCGCTCCCTCCCTGTATAACCCCGTTTCTGAGGGGCCTCTAGGCGCGGGAGGCAGGGCTCGGGGAAGAGAAGGAATCTTTCTCTCAGTTCTCAAGGGGCCTCCGGCGCCGTGCTGGGAGCTCATCCTGTCAGGCTGTAGGAAGGACTACAGGGAACGTCCACGAGAGGGCATGCCTCGAGGAAGCCTTTGAGTCGCCCTGCCTGGAACGGAGCACACAGCAGCAAGCTCTTGGAGGTCTTAGTCACTCTAGTGCTTTATTTGAACGGTGCTGCCCGTCTCAGGACTCCTAGGCGCTTTGGGTGTGCACCCTTTTCCTTGCTAAAACCCCCTGCCCCTGTGAGCATGCTGTGCCACACCCAGGCCTCTAGAGCTTTCAGCGAGGGGACTACTGTGTCTGCCGAAGGAAGGACTACAACCAGCGCTTTTAAAGGGGACGGCTACGATTCCTCGGCACTCCAACAGCATGAGGAACGCGTTTCTAGCCGCTCCACAGTGCCCTGGAAGTTTTCGCCATTGACCTTCTCTCAGCGGCACTGAGGAAATAGCCCGCTTAGAACGAACGCCTTCTGGCACCTCGGTTGGAAAGTCGCTCTACTCACGGAGAGAGTCAGCTTGCAGTGCAGCGGCAACTAAAGCAGAGTTCTTCAGGCAACACATCGGTCGTTTGGAAGAGGCAGACGCTTACATGCCTAAAGGGAGCCTGCCTTGGTTGTGGCCGTTTGCTCCGCTCCGAACACCCTGCGTAAACACGCTGATCCAGGGAAGGGCCCTTTGTGTACCTTGTGTTGCTCGTGCCTTGGTGAAGCCCCAGGTGACGTTTGCCGCCTGCCGGGCTGGAAGTGCGGGCCTGAAGGCACAGTTTGAAAGTTCCCTCCATCGGTCCTTGAATGACATGGAGAGACACCCTCTCTGACGGGCCTCTCGTCACGGTAGGCACGGCTCTGGGAAGGAAATGAGTGCTCTCTCGTAAAACACGGTGCGTCCAGGGCCTGCTTGGGAGCTCAGGCCGCTCTGCTCTAGACCTACCCGGAGACCGAACGTCAGCCCCTGCCTCGAGGAAAGTCGCTCTATTGCCCAGCTGAAGCGGAGGCATGCAGCACTTTCCAAGAGGCCTTGGTTGCGCTTCTGCTTTCTCTTCTTGCTAGTGCGCCGTTCTAGAGCCCAGGACACCCAGGGCCCTGGCGTTTGCACCCGAGGCCCTGCCAGACCACTGAATACCGGCAGGCTCCCCTGGCCTGCTCAGCGGCATCCGGGCCCGGCAGCCCTTCCCAGTCACTCCGTGTATGCCGAGTGTAGGGCCACGCACTGCACACCTCCTTGGCGAGAGCTAGATTTCCTCGGCACGGCAACAGCTCCAGGGAAACTCTTCTCTCACGGGCCACTCGTCAAGGAACCCTGCCTCATTGCCCTTGTCTGAGCTGCACTTAGGGAAACCATCTGCTTCGCAGGCCCTCCAGGAACCCTTAGCCGAGGGCATCATACCTGCAGGAGAAAGTCGGCTTGCGTTTCCAATGCCACGGAAGTACAGTGCTTCCTCTTACCCTGCAGGCCTTTGGTAGAGGCTAAGGCCCGATAGAGCCTACCTAGAGGGTTCCTTGGATGAGGGAGTTGGCTACATGCAGGGCACCCTGTGAAGAAAGGAGGACTCAGGGCAGGAGCGAGTGCGTAGCTAGGGTCCTTGTGCCCTTAGAAGAAATCCCAAGGGAGTGGTCTACGTGTGCACTGGAAGTGGGGGGCCGGGGGGCAGAAACCTTGCATTCCCATTTTGAAAGCTCCATTCACGCTGCCTTGGCGCTCCCTCCCTGTATAACCCCGTTTCTGAGGGGCCTCTAGGCGCGGGAGGCAGGGCTCGGGGAAGAGAAGGAATCTTTCTCTCAGTTCTCAAGGGGCCTCCGGCGCCGTGCTGGGAGCTCATCCTGTCAGGCTGTAGGAAGGACTACAGGGAACGTCCACGAGAGGGCATGCCTCGAGGAAGCCTTTGAGTCGCCCTGCCTGGAACGGAGCACACAGCAGAGCTCTTGGAGGTCTTAGTCACTCTAGTGCTTTATTTGAACGGTGCTGCCCGTCTCAGGACTCCTAGGCGCTTTGGGTGTGCACCCTTTTCCTTGCTAAAACCCCCTGCCCCTGTGAGCATGCTGTGCCACACCCAGGCCTCTAGAGCTTTCAGCGAGGGGACTACTGTGTCTGCCGAAGGAAGGACTACAACCAGCGCTTTTAAAGGGGACGGCTACGATTCCTCGGCACTCCAACAGCATGAGACCGCGTTTCTAGCCGCTCCACAGTGCCCTGGAAGTTTTCGCCATTGACCTTCTCTCAGCGGCACTGAGGAAATAGCCCGCTTAGAACGAACGCCTTCTGGCACCTCGGTTGGAAAGTCGCTCTACTCACGGAGAGAGTCAGCTTGCAGTGCAGCGGCAACTAAAGCAGAGTTCTTCAGGCAACACATCGGTCGTTTGGAAGAGGCAGACGCTTACATGCCTAAAGGGAGCCTGCCTTGGTTGTGGCCGTTTGCTCCGCTCCGAACACCCTGCGTAAACACGCTGATCCAGGGAAGGGCCCTTTGTGTACCTTGTGTTGCTCGTGCCTTGGTGAAGCCCCAGGTGACGTTTGCCGCCTGCCGGGCTGGAAGTGCGGGCCTGAAGGCACAGTTTGAAAGTTCCCTCCATCGGTCCTTGAATGACATGGAGAGACACCCTCTCTGACGGGCCTCTCGTCACGGTAGGCACGGCTCTGGGAAGGAAATGAGTGCTCTCTCGTAAAACACGGTGCGTCCAGGGCCTGCTTGGGAGCTCAGGCCGCTCTGCTCTAGACCTACCCGGAGACCGAACGTCAGCCCCTGCCTCGAGGAAAGTCGCTCTATTGCCCAGCTGAAGCGGAGGCATGCAGCACTTTCCAAGAGGCCTTGGTTGCGCTTCTGCTTTCTCTTCTTGCTAGTGCGCCGTTCTAGAGCCCAGGACACCCAGGGCCCTGGCGTTTGCACCCGAGGCCCTGCCAGACCACTGAATACCGGCAGGCTCCCCTGGCCTGCTCAGCGGCATCCGGGCCCGGCAGCCCTTCCCAGTCACTCCGTGTATGCCGAGTGTAGGGCCACGCACTGCACACCTCCTTGGCGAGAGCTAGATTTCCTCGGCACGGCAACAGCTCCAGGGAAACTCTTCTCTCACGGGCCACTCGTCAAGGAACCCTGCCTCATTGCCCTTGTCTGAGCTGCACTTAGGGAAACCATCTGCTTCGCAGGCCTTCCAGGAACCCTTAGCCGAGGGCATCATACCTGCAGGAGAAAGTCGGCTTGCGTTTCCAATGCCACGGAAGTACAGTGCTTCCTCTTACCCTGCAGGCCTTTGGTAGAGGCTAAGGCCCGATAGAGCCTACCTAGAGGGTTCCTTGGATGAGGGAGTTGGCTACATGCAGGGCACCCTGTGAAGAAAGGAGGACTCAGGGCAGGAGCGAGTGCGTAGCTAGGGTCCTTGTGCCCTTAGAAGAAATCCCAAGGGAGTGGTCTACGTGTGCACTGGAAGTGGGGGGCCGGGGGGCAGAAACCTTGCATTCCCATTTTGAAAGCTCCATTCACGCTGCCTTGGCGCTCCCTCCCTGTATAACCCCGTTTCTGAGGGGCCTCTAGGCGCGGGAGGCAGGGCTCGGGGAAGAGAAGGAATCTTTCTCTCAGTTCTCAAGGGGCCTCCGGCGCCGTGCTGGGGAGCTCATCCTGTCAGGCTGTAGGAAGGACTACAGGGAACGTCCACGAGAGGGCATGCCTCGAGGAAGCCTTTGAGTCGCCCTGCCTGGAAACGGAGCACACAGCAGCAAGCTCTTGGAGGTCTTAGTCACTCTAGTGCTTTATTTGAACGGTGCTGCCCGTCTCAGGACTCCTAGGCGCTTTGGGTGTGCACCCTTTTCCTTGCTAAAACCCCCTGCCCCTGTGAGCATGCTGTGCCACACCCAGGCCTCTAGGGCTTTCAGCGAGGGGACTACTGTGTCTGCCGAAGGAAGGACTACAACCAGCGCTTTTAAAGGGGACGGCTACGATTCCTCGGCACTCCAACAGCATGAGGAACGCGTTTCTAGCCGCTCCACAGTGCCCTGGAAGTTTTCGCCATTGACCTTCTCTCAGCGGCACTGAGGAAATAGCCCGCTTAGAACGAACGCCTTCTGGCACCTCGGTTGGAAAGTCGCTCTACTCACGGAGAGAGTCAGCTTGCAGTGCAGCGGCAACTAAAGCAGAGTTCTTCAGGCAACACATCGGTCGTTTGGAAGAGGCAGACGCTTACATGCCTAAAGGGAGCCTGCCTTGGTTGTGGCCGTTTGCTCCGCTCCGAACACCCTGCGAAACACGCTGATCCAGGAAGGGCCCTTTGTGTACCTTGTGTTGCTCGTGCCTTGGTGAAGCCCCAGGTGACGTTTGCCGCCTGCCGGGCTGGAAGTGCGGGCCTGAAGGCACAGTTTGAAAGTTCCCTCCATCGGTCCTTGAATGACATGGAGAGACACCCTCTCTGACGGGCCTCTCGTCACGGTAGGCACGGCTCTGGGAAGGAAATGAGTGCTCTCTCGTAAAACACGGTGCGTCCAGGGCCTGCTTGGGAGCTCAGGCCGCTCTGCTCTAGACCTACCCGGAGACCGAACGTCAGCCCCTGCCTCGAGGAAAGTCGCTCTATTGCCCAGCTGAAGCGGAGGCATGCAGCACTTTCCAAGAGGCCTTGGTTGCGCTTCTGCTTTCTCTTCTTGCTAGTGCGCCGTTCTAGAGCCCAGGACACCCAGGGCCCTGGCGTTTGCACCCGAGGCCCTGCCAGACCACTGAATACCGGCAGGCTCCCCTGGCCTGCTCAGCGGCATCCGGGCCCGGCAGCCCTTCCCAGTCACTCCGTGTATGCCGAGTGTAGGGCCACGCACTGCACACCTCCTTGGCGAGAGCTAGATTTCCTCGGCACGGCAACAGCTCCAGGGAAACTCTTCTCTCACGGGCCACTCGTCAAGGAACCCTGCCTCATTGCCCTTGTCTGAGCTGCACTTAGGGAAACCATCTGCTTCGCAGGCCTTCCAGGAACCCTTAGCCGAGGGCATCATACCTGCAGGAGAAAGTCGGCTTGCGTTTCCAATGCCACGGAAGTACAGTGCTTCCTCTTACCCTGCAGGCCTTTGGTAGAGGCTAAGGCCCGATAGAGCCTACCTAGAGGGTTCCTTGGATGAGGAGTTGGCTACATGCAGGGCACCCTGTGAAGAAAGGAGGACTCAGGGCAGGAGCGAGTGCGTAGCTAGGGTCCTTGTGCCCTTAGAAGAAATCCCAAGGGAGTGGTCTACGTGTGCACTGGAAGTGGGGGCCGGGGGGCAGAAACCTTGCATTCCCATTTTGAAAGCTCCATTCACGCTGCCTTGGCGCTCCCTCCCTGTATAACCCCGTTTCTGAGGGGCCTCTAGGCGCGGGAGGCAGGGCTCGGGGAAGAGAAGGAATCTTTCTCTCAGTTCTCAAGGGGCCTCCGGCGCCGTGCTGGGAGCTCATCCTGTCAGGCTGTAGGAAGGAACTACAGGGAACGTCCACGAGAGGGCATGCCTCGAGGAAGCCTTTGAGTCGCCCTGCCTGGAACGGAGCACACAGCAGCAAGCTCTTGGAGGTCTTAGTCACTCTAGTGCTTTATTTGAACGGTGCTGCCCGTCTCAGGACTCCTAGGCGCTTTGGGTGTGCACCCTTTTCCTTGCTAAAACCCCCTGCCCCTGTGAGCATGCTGTGCCACACCCAGGCCTCTAGGGCTTTCAGCGAGGGGACTACTGTGTCTGCCGAAGGAAGGACTACAACCAGCGCTTTTAAAGGGGACGGCTACGATTCCTCGGCACTCCAACAGCATGAGGAACGCGTTTCTAGCCGCTCCACAGTGCCCTGGAAGTTTTCGCCATTGACCTTCTCTCAGCGGCACTGAGGAAATAGCCCGCTTAGAACGAACGCCTTCTGGCACCTCGGTTGGAAAGTCGCTCTACTCACGGAGAGAGTCAGCTTGCAGTGCAGCGGCAACTAAAGCAGAGTTCTTCAGGCAACACATCGGTCGTTTGGAAGAGGCAGACGCTTACATGCCTAAAGGGAGCCTGCCTTGGTTGTGGCCGTTTGCTCCGCTCCGAACACCCTGCGTAAACACGCTGATCCAGGGAAGGGCCCTTTGTGTACCTTGTGTTGCTCGTGCCTTGGTGAAGCCCCAGGTGACGTTTGCCGCCTGCCGGGCTGGAAGTGCGGGCCTGAAGGCACAGTTTGAAAGTTCCCTCCATCGGTCCTTGAATGACATGGAGAGACACCCTCTCTGACGGGCCTCTCGTCACGGTAGGCACGGCTCTGGGAAGGAAATGAGTGCTCTCTCGTAAAACACGGTGCGTCCAGGGCCTGCTTGGGAGCTCAGGCCGCTCTGCTCTAGACCTACCCGGAGACCGAACGTCAGCCCCTGCCTCGAGGAAAGTCGCTCTATTGCCCAGCTGAAGCGGAGGCATGCAGCACTTTCCAAGAGGCCTTGGTTGCGCTTCTGCTTTCTCTTCTTGCTAGTGCGCCGTTCTAGAGCCCAGGACACCCAGGGCCCTGGCGTTTTGCACCCGAGGCCCTGCCAGACCACTGAATACCGGCAGGCTCCCCTGGCCTGCTCAGCGGCATCCGGGCCCGGCAGCCCTTCCCAGTCACTCCGTGTT